>NW_018742467.1:1056463-1066463 GCF_001683475.1 Chenopodium quinoa
AATAGCTCGTATTATCTATTTTAACCTCGTATTTAAGCTACCTTCATCCCCGAACCCAGATTTTGACCCAAAAATAGTGAATTTTGGGTGGAAAATTTCGACCCAGGGAACGGTTTTTAGCCAAAAAAAACGACCAGAAAGGCTATTTTCGAGGGTTTTTCATTTTTACGAAAAATTTTAAGTCTTTCTAACCTTGAAAATTAATTGCATATTTATAGTTGTTATGTAATTGGTTCAATACATATTTTATATGCAATTTTAAACCTCTTTAGGCATGATTACTTAGTAGTAATTTGTGTTTGAATGTTTGGTTTTATTTTTCACATAATTGCAAACTAATTGCATTAAGTGTGAAATTATTGTTCTTTGAGGCTTCCAAGTATTAAAGATTCAATCTTTAACTATGTTAAGTGATTGAAACTTTATATTACTAAATTCCATGTATTTTTGTTAAACTTTGTTGATTTAATCATTTTTTAGTTGATTGGAATCATAAAGTTTGAAACTTTGTGATAGAAAAATTGTTTATCTTCATATTGGAAGATTTAATTTTGCAAGGATTCACAACTATTGAAGTTGGAATCTTTATTGAATTTATGTTCATTTTTCCAACTCCCTCTTATTTTGTCAAAAACTCAAGGTTAATTTAAATTAATTAAATTAATAGTGAGTAATTGCCCAATTATTTTTATTGCACCAATTTAAACCAATTTAATTAATTAATAATTATGTCACGCAAAATTAGGATCAAAATCCCGAGGCTATGGCACGCAAAACGAGGCAACACATCATTTGGCTAGCCGGCTGTATAGCAGCTCGCATGTGGCTGCCAAGGATGCAGCCCCGAGCTTGCGCGCGAGCCGATGCGTGGCTGCTGCTTGCTGCCAGCAACATGGCGCGCCAGCAAGCACCAAGCAGCAACATAGCGCAGCAACAACATGGTGTTGTGCGCGCCTGTGCGTGCTGCCTTGCGTGGCTGGCCGCGGCTGGTGCAAGCACAAGCACATGGTGCATCGCTAGGGACTTGGTGCATGCACCGTGTAATTAAGGGTATGCGTAGACGTCGCTTGCGAAGCAATGTAGTGCAATGAATTTGTTTAACATGGCCATCAAGGGCCACGTTATTGATGTGTGAAAGTTTGTTGATGTGGGCGGTGTAACGCTTAGAGACATCGGGCCAACTCCCACGTTCATTGAGCATCAAACGGTTATGCGAAATGTGAGCACTCCATGTCTTAGTGCTATGCACTTAGACACTTTGGACTACGTATTTTTGCTTAAAAATTGTCGTTTTAATTATTTTAATAAATTTTGGAGGCTAGGCCTCGGTTTTGAGCGGCATTGGCAAAATTTATTTTGACAAATTTTGGGATTTACCGGCTTAATTAATTGGATTAATTAAGTTTGATGCGGAATTTAGTGGGAGCTTCAAATGTTAATTGCGCTTATTTACATGACTGGTTAAAACAACTTTGACTAGTTTTAATTTGGCGTGTTAATTGGATTAACCACCTAGATTAGTTACTAGTTCACTCGTGTTTATGCATTGTTACTTGTATATCGTTGTAAAATGCATGGGCCATTCACAAATATTGAATGGATGAATGGAATGTATATTCTCTCACAGGTTTTATGAAATGGCAACTAGTGGGGCCCGATTAGGATAGAAAATACGAACTGCGATCCGTGATGTATTTTTTGTAAATCTAAATACGGTCTGCGTAACGTTAAGTATTTTTGTACCTTAATATTTAGATTAGTCCTAATCGTAGATACTAGTAGTTGCATTTAATTATGGTCAAGTCTTGAAGATGGAGGTTCTTGGAAGACGAAGCCATGAAGTTGCAAATGAAGACCTTTTGAAGATTTAAAGATCTCAAGGGGTCATGCTAGTTTCCAAATGCATCTATATTTATGTTTTTCGATATATATATATACATGTTTATGTATATGAATTATATGTTAGATGCATGTTTAGGATTTCGAATGTTGTGATGATTAATTAAGTTCACTTAAATCAACCAACATAGAAACCCTAGGTCCCTAAATATTGAGTAAAACTTTCCATTCCAAAACAACACATACCAACCGAACAACGGTAGTGGTGAGCTATGCCAAAGCAAGGCATCACTACCTCTCCTAGGAGCGTAAGGCATACCGGGTATGCAAGTTGGTTTTGGTTGTACTCAATGATATGAGTGATGGAGTCCTAAAATGTCGTGGCAAAGTGGATAAATTGTTGAGAGAGCATTAGTTGCGACGATTTATTCAACCAAGAATGGCTTGGAGCCATTAGCAAAGCATTGCTTACCTTAGGAGATTGAGTGTTATGACAATCCAAAGCATGCTTAACCACTCTTTGTTTCTTTGGATCTTGGAATCGACTTATTCTCGCCAAATGGGGACAAATTTAATGCGTGGATAAGACGTTTAATAAGATTGAAAATTTGCATGAATACCTTTTAATTTTCAAACTTATTATGTTATTTACTTGATAAATGGTTATACTTTGCACTTATATTTGTAGAATTCCAAATCAAACAGTATTGCTTTCCATGATTGGTAAAGGAAATCTTTGAGAATGGTTCTCAAAGAAAAGTAAAGCATTTCTAAAATACAATTCTCATAAATGACCTTTATAACAATGTCTGAAAGGACGGTTGGACATCATGTATTCAAAATACTAGGTAGTTTTGATAAAACATGAAGTATTGAGTTGCAAACTCAAATTGTCAATATTGACAACCAACATATATTTTCGATTAATACATAGATGAGTAGGACTCATTGATGTAGTAATTCAAGCGTGAATTAAAGAAAAAGATGGAACTTTGTTTTACGGCGCATTAGATGCTTAATTATGCCTAACAAAGTATAAAAGTCAAAGAATCCTAAAGAAATGTTTCTTAAAGATTATGAGATAATATGATAAGAAATATAGGGAACGAGGAACGAAGAAAAGGAATAGGATTCCATTTCAACCCATGAGTTCATGTTATTGTAGTTAACTTAGCAATTTGTTATCTTCACAAGGATCAGATACTGCTTGAGTGTTCCACTTTGAAAGTGACCTCAAACTATTGAAGATAAGCTAAGTTATCGACTTAAAAGCTAAGAATGAAGCAAGTGGTGCTACATTAGTTGTAAGGTCGTATGCTTTGTTTAAGACCTTTAAGTTAAGGGTGGAACAAATAAATGGTTAATGTGTTCCATAATCAGCAATTGATCCGTTTACACACGGAAAGACTTACATTCAAAGCAATGAGCAATAGTTGCAAATTTATTTGAATGGCATGGTTGTCTAAACCATGAGTCAAGAATGCTTAATTATAAACAAACATTATCTTAACATGATAAACTAGCAAAAGCTCAAATTCATGGGCATGATTTGCGTTCCGAACATCTTTAGCAATGTCACATCGACAAGAACGTGCTCAAGGCTCTATTAGATAGGCTCTTGATAGTTGATCGATACGGAATCGTTCTAAGACAAGCAAGTCTTACTTGTTGAAACCGTCAAAGTATAGAGCTATTGTTTTTGGTATAGACAATTGAATCCGAAAGCTAAAGAGGATTCTTTACTTCAATGTCTTACAAATAATTTGAAAGAATATGGCTATATTCATCAAATGTGAACAAACTTGACCTTGAATAGTTCAAGAGTTCAGTAAAGTACAGAATCGACTTGGCAAGATATCAAAACGTCTAGATTAGATCGAACGATGTTTGCTTGAGCCAAGCGTGACCATCACAAAGTTATGAAATTGAAATTTTCATAAATAACTCCATAAAGAACATATATAGTGTGTCTTCACAGAGACCTCGATGCCATTTAAAAATGACTCGAACAATGATGGATCACATACCTTCCTATAAAGTTCTTAAGATTTGCACGAAGGACTAATGTTACACTAAACAAAATGTCGAAGCTAAGAAAGGACACCATATTCAGTTATGCATAGAATTAACTTCTAAATATATTTTCAAGTATATGTCTAAAACTCTTAGCCACAATGGGAGTTCATTGGCTCAGTGGGAGCTAAGTGACTCAGTGAGAGCTCACCAGCTTAGCAAGATCTAGGTGGTTGAGTGGGAGTTTAATGGCTCATTAAAGGCTAAGATAGCTCAAGTGGGAGCCAACTGTTTGTTTTACAACGAACTTTTACCCAAAGACAATATACATGTCTCTTTGTACGCATTCAAGTGAGACCGTGGGCATTACCACCACAACCTCATTGAGAACATAGTGTTTGTTGCTCTAAGTGGTGTCTTTCTGGAAAGTAACACGTTTCCAAAACGACAAGTGGGAGGAAAATGAACTCGATGACAATCGAGCTTAGCAACAAACTAGAACTGAGAATGTCAGAAGACCTTAAAAGGGCTTCGTGAGAATGCTTGATCAAGAATACTCAAAAGGACTTTACAAGTGCCTTAAAAGAGAATTCATTACTCACAAAACATCAAAAATGTTGGAGTAAGGTCAACATAATAAAAGGGCTTTGGAAGGGCCTTGAAACTCAATGGTTTATGCAATTGCCCCGTATAGGTATAGAATTCACCAAAGGCTTAGATTGAATCCTATAAATTTCTATTAAGTTAGAAATAAACCTAAAACTTACAAGCATACTATTTACTATTAATTAGTAAAGGAATAATGTATTGTAAGATAGCTACGACAAATCCAAATTCCGAATAATGGTTATAGGCCATGAAAATCCGAAACATACCCCATGTTTGAAAATCATGTTTTAAACTTGATTAAATTGCATAAAGGGTGAAATACCCATCGATTGCAAATAAGTTTTCAAGTAAAAAACCAACAAATGTGGAAATGTATATGCATGCATAGCTAGATTGGTTGAAAAAGATATAATTAAATTCACGGAGTTGATTTTAATAAAAACCTATTCACCAATCGGAATGCTAAAGTCTTTTCGTGATTGTTTTAGGAAAATTTCTCATATGAAATATGGAAAAATAGATGCCAAAACCGCCTTCCTAAAATAGGATTTTGGAAGTGACTATGAAAATAGTCTAAGGGTTTTGAAAATCTAAATAAATGCTAGATTTAAAAGCAAGCTTAAGGAATCCGTCATGGGATTAAAGGAAGCATTGTATATAGGAATTGGAACGTGTTGACTCATGGAGAAATATAGAAATTCTTATGAATAAGAAGTTTAGTAAGAGAAAAAGTGAATTATATAAAGGTCCAATAAGAAGTCTACGAACTCTGTTGTGAAATAACTATCAAATGCTAAATGCTTAGATTTAAAAGTATTTTCGACAATGAACCAAGCAAAAGACGATACTTAGTACGTATTGGGTATTAAGTTCTATTGTATAGACTTAATAAAATGTTTGAACGTGTAAAGGAGTTTACCGTGTTAAACATGAATTGAAGGACTTTGAAAGACTTTCAACCCATATGTATAAAACTAAGTAAATGTTTGAACTAAGTACAAGCTAGGCTAAATATTAAGTCAAACATTAAAGACTCTAATAGAGACTTTCAACCATATCACACAGCAAAATGTCTAGCAAAGACTCAATGAAACTGAATGAGCTAAATAACAAATTGATGGAATAAAATTGAGAATTACTCTGCAATTTAATCCATCATGTACGCTGTGATATGGAATCGTCGCATGACTTACTTGCTTAGAGTATGTAAAGTATGTATGTAGTACCAATCAACCTGAATCTATGTAATAGATCGTTGGATTATGGCCAAGAACATCCAAAGTACTTGGATAAGTAACAGGATGAGTTCTTGACTTGTGGAAACAAATACAATTTAAGAATTGATGTTGCAAGTACAAACCTTAACAAGGATTAGATCCTTAACAAGGAAGCTGTTTATAAGCACGAGCTAACAATAAGTCGTGGCTTGAGAATGGTAACATGAACGTGGATACATGTGTAATGTGCAGGAATTTAAGGAAAATTTCCATGATCACAAGTGATTAGGGTATCCCAAATCATTGTGAGCCATTTGGAATGAAACCCAAGCAAAGCATCATCAAGAAGTCTACTAAAATATATGTTGAGAATGTTATTGCCTTAATGGCGAATAAAGAAGATGTTCTATGGAAAGTTCGTTGCTGAATGTTATTGATTGTAGGTTGTCAAGTTGAAGGTCTCAATCATGATAATGAGTGGGAGCCATCACTTGGACAATAAATCCTAAATCACATATAATCCATGACACTCTCAAATTTTATCATCTTATTATGAAAGTGATCAGTAATGAAGATGCTAAGATTAGCAAAGTAGTTATAACTAAACCTATGCAGTAAGTGAACGACAACATTCACAATTGCATGAAAGAAATCAAGCATATTAGGTATGGGTTTGATTTCTTAAATGTTTTATAAAGAATGATACTCTTAAAACATTCGAAAAAAACCATTTATCATAAGATGAACCATTCAGGTTTTGGAGTAATTTAAAATTTCATGGAATTTTATCACTCCGTTTGCTATTTAATTGTGGTTTAGAACTAAATAATGAGTCCATACGATTCTTGGAATATTCAAAAATAGGGTATCAAGACCAGTCTTGGTAAGGAAACACCTATTAAGTGAACGTTGAATATTGTAATCGAAAATTATCCCTAATCGAGGTAATTTAAACGATGGACGATCAATGACCAATTCAGATTAGTGTGTAGTTTGATTCATAGCACCGTTTCATGTGCTACAAGGACATGATTTTCATGAATCATTTTCACAGGTATTGGTTTAGAACCATATTGGATCGACCTATGAGAATACTTTAAGAGATTAAAAATCGTCACAAGTATACTTCTCATTATGGCTAGCGAAACCTATTTCCTTGGCAATGAGTATTGTAAATTCTCTTGTTTGAGTACTAGTCCGCTTTGATGTTGTCAAACGTCTGCGGTAATAGGGGATTATAACGGCAACACTCGACTGCTAGGTCCTCTCAGTAAGAGGAGATACATTACAAGACTGGGAATGTCCCCCTACTAAAATAGGGAATATGACTTTGTTGTATACAAGGCCTCTCGTAGAGCGAGAATATAAAAATGCATGGCTGTGCTCGGATGGATTTTAGAAATCATCTGTTTATTGATAGTCGAACTCGGAATCGAGAAACACTTCTGAACATAATAAGGATAGAGAAATAATCTTACCTTATTATAGACACCCATTTGTGTATCCCAAAAACCAAACCCAGTAATGAATACCTTTCACGTCATTTGATTATCGAACAAAGCAAAAGTGTGAAAAGTCTAGTGATGAGGATGTTTTTATTAAAATATCTCTTCTTTCTGTTTTTGAAAATATTTCTTTTCTTACCTTATTTATGAAAAACGTGCATTCTAGTTTAGTTTGGTCCATAATAAGGGTCCAAAAATGATGTAATCAAATGGGGTTTGAAAAGACCTTTCCAACGATATATTATAAGCCCAATTCCGATGAATAATGAGGAAGTTATGGCCAAAATACTAAACCGGGCCCGGTTTGATTTTTATATGCAGCCCAATGATTTAGATATTATTTTTGTGCCTCATAATCTTTATACAAATTTTATATGGTTGGATATATATTAAAATTATCTTTCCAATGATATATTATAATATTAATTCCGAGCTATAACGAAAAATATATGAATAAGATATGAAACTATATCCAAAACTGACACCCTTTCACTATTTCGGCCAGATCGTTTTATCTACAAAAGATTTTGATCTCATTCCAATAAGGTTAGAAATTAAACTTCAGGAGATTTCCAACGACATATTATATGTCTTATTTGAACTTCCGGATCAAAGGATATGATAAAAACAAAAAATGCGTGAAACTGATCATTAGCGCCTGACGCTAAGGCTTGGCGCCTGGCGCTAATAACCAGCGTCTGACGCTAATCAAGTTTTTTATTCTCGTTGAAACTCTGATTCTTTTTTTTTATCCATCCGACTTATTTTCTCTATAATTCTGTTTTCAATCATCAATTCTCAACAATAATAAAAAACCATCAATTCTCTAATTCTCTCTCTCATCAACTCTCATCAATGATTTCTTGATTCTCTCTCTCTCTTTAAAACCAACCCTTTTACAAACACAATTCCTCATACATTAGCACTAGACACACCTAGCCAAGTTCGAAGTTGCCTTCGCCCTAGACGTGAAAAGTTTGATATTTTTGAGGGTTTGGTCCCAAATCTCTCTTTCAATTATTTAATTTGATTGTTTGTTTTATTATTTTCCTTGAATTTACTAAGTTCCTTCACATCTGTGCATGCTTTCCGAGTGAAGCGTTGTCACGCGTGTATTTTGTTATTATAAAGATATACGAGGCATCCAAGTAAGTGCTTTCATTGTTTAATTGATATTATGATATAGAGATCATGTTTAGGTTGTTATGTTGATTCCTAGTATCATGTTAGGATTTTTTTTCTTAATTTGATGTTTATGGTGACAACAATAAGTTCCTAGTATCATGTTTAGAGTAAAGAATATAATGTCAATTATGATTTTTATGATGCCTTTTACTGTCTTTCCTAATAGCATGTTAGTATCATGTTAGGGCTAATTGATCTTTATTGTTTAGTGACATGCTAGGGTTTGTTATTAACCTTTTTAGTATCATGCCTAGGATCTTGCTATTATTATGCTTTAACATGATTATGATTATTTTTATAATGATGATTTTATTATTATGTTGCTTAATATATTATATTTATTGTTATTGCTTGATCACACATTTTATGCATGTTTAAAGGGAATTGGTACTTGTAATCACGCTTAATAAGATAATTAATAATCTTGTTTAGGGTTAATTCGATTATATTTCAAGTGATCGCCAATAATAGATTTATTTGTGCATTAATATTCAACCAACATAGATAAACAGGTTTAGGGTAAACCTATTGATTGCATGTTAGTCAGAAAGCGCACATGAATACGATCAGAATAAAGCAGAGGCCTATTATTAGGGCAGGTTCAATCTCTTTTAGGTTGGATTTGTACCATCATCCCCGAACTACTAGTCATGGTTCCAGACCTATTGGAGTTGATGTTCTCCTGGATTGTTAAGGGGTGTAACCTTCACCCCGTGAACGGTTTAAAAGTTCCTAAAACTTGTTGGAGACTCTTTTGCTCTAGCTTCCTTCCCTTTGGACGCCACCGTAATTTAGTGGATGATCAAAGTGGGGTTCAAGCTAGGGGTAATTCTTGAAATATTCCCTACACGTGGACATATCAAAAAGCTCTTTTGTTCAGAGACACGTGAACATATAATCAAAAGCTCTTTTGTTCAGAGACGCGTGGACAATCCTTTCAAGCTCTTTTGTTCAGAGACGCGTGGACACATCATCAAAGCTCTTTTGCTCAGAGATGCATGGACATATTATTCAAAAGCTCTTTGATCAAAGGCGCATGGAAATATCATCAAAGCTCTTTTGTTTAGAGACGTGTGGACATTTCTTTCAAGCTCTTTTATTAAGAGACGAGTGAACAATCCTCAAGAAAGCTCTTTGTTCAGAGGCGCGTGAACCTATCCTAAAAAGATCTATTATTCAGAGGCGAGTGGACAACAAAACAACAAGATGGCGTTCCCTAGCTTGTGGAAAGTTGTCACAATAGAAAAGGCAGCAACAAATCGGTTTCCTCCATAGACGTGTGCTCGACGGTGCAAGATACGCATTTCTTAACTCTTTTATCTGTTAAACTAATGCTAGTTTGCAGGTATCGGCGTTACAAGAATGATTTAGGATCGCAGAACATTATGAATCATTCTCCGTCCTTATCGCTACTTTAACTTTCGTTTTCGAAACTTGTGTTTCTCCAAACTCAGTCAAAGTGGGGTCTTCTGTAGACACTCATTTGTGTCTCCCCAAAACCAAACCCAGTGATGAATACCTTTCACGTCATTTTATTATCGAATAAAGCAAAACTGTGAAAAGTTTAGTGACGAGGATGTTTTTATTAAAATATCTCTACTTTCTGTTTTTTAAAATATTTCTTTTCTTACC